>NC_133654.1:168179381-168201375 GCF_009905375.1 Apium graveolens | reverse complement strand
AATTCTGTAGGAATACCTCATTATTCCCTTATCATCTTCCTCTGGCACCGTATGCTCTTTTCCAATAATTCGGTCTCTATTGCAATCTCAAACAGCTTTTCGGTACCGGCTCGCGGTTACCTTCACTACTATTTCCAAAATCTCTTATAAACTCTCCCAAAGACATTATCATCTTGAGTCTCTCCTTTTTACTAAGGGCATCAGCCACATTGGCTTTCCCCGAATGATAAAGAATCTCCCAATCATTATTCTTGATTAGCTCTAACTGCCTCCTCTGGCATATGTTGAGCTATTTCTACGTGAAAATGTACTAGAGCACTTATGCCTTAGGTAATCCTCGCACTTCTCTCCATACAAGTAGTGCCTCCAATCTTTAGGGCAAAACTATTGCCACGAGCCCAAGCTCATGGGCGGGGATATCGAATTTTAAATTCCCTTAATTGTCTTGACGCAGACGCGATTATCTTGCTGTGCTATATAAGAAACACCCTAATTCCTTATGCGAAGCGTCACTTACAAATCACAAAATCTCCTTTTTCCCTCCGGCAACGCCAACATAGGGAACGTCACCAACCTTTGCTTCGGTTCTTAAAAGTTGTTCTCGCATTTCTCTGTCTATTCGAACTTCTCAGTCTTATGAGTAAGCCGCGTTAAAGGGGCTACTATCTTTACAACTTGAACGAACCTCTGGTAGTGACCGGCCAATCCTACCTCTGGTAGTTTCCCTATCCATGGTCATCAATTCCTCAATGGTCCTTTATTTATTCTTGTCAGGATCCTCCACGGGATCCTCCTCACCAACAATCCCTTCTAGGACAACATCCTCAACCGCTACATACATCCTCAATATCAACATCATCCGGTCCTGCATTAGGACACTCTATCGGATCCACAATTCGATCTCCAATTAGTAATAAAATATCATCGCGCTGTTGCTCCTCAATCTCAGGGTTCGGAGTCCTGCTACCATCTACGATAACGAACTACGCTTCTATCACGATATTTATAAGGGTTCCCATAAGGGTTTTAACTGTCGGTACTACGTTAGGTAGCTCCGACTATGAACTTGGCAAGAGTTCTTATTATCTTAGGAACTTATTATCTTAACGTCACATCATCTCTGAGGTTTATAACGCTTCGCTCTGATACCATTTCTGTAACACCCCCAGATCCGGGGTCGGGGATCCGGGTCGTCACGGTCTTTCTTTCCACAATATCACTTCACTTAATTAATAATAATAACCTTATGCTGTGACCCCACACTAACACACACCACAACCGTTATAGTCTCAGACGATGAAATGAAATAAGTACAAGTCTTTGAATCCACAATTTAAAATTATTACAACCCAAAATGATTACTTGATAAATTTACAGTTAATTGCCATTATCTGCCACAAGTTATAATTATACATAATTGATTCTCAAAAATAGAATGCCTGATCTACCAATAGATCTACCTCTGCAGCTATAGCAGCCACAACATCATCGGGAAGACGCGGGACGCTTCCCACGCGCTTGCGCTGGGTCTGCTGGAGTCTGGCCATCTTTCCTAACTGTTGTTGTGTGATGAAGAAATAAAGCAAGAGGTGAGCCTTACAGCTCGCAAGATAATATATAGTGATAACAATAATATAAGTATCTAAATGGATACTTACTAGAATCTTTTATCGTGTGTAAGATAATTACTAGTATATACTTACTAGTATATGAGCCTTCTCATAGTACTCATGAAAGTCTTGGTCAAAAGAAATGAACCAAGTTTGATATCTTAATGTGATGAAGTCGCAGAATATTCAGTATATATATATACATATATATACTTTTCAAAATATTGGAAGTCCTCTTCCATGCATAATACACACAAAGTCCCAGTGTATAACTGTATAAAAAATATCGTTGCAAGGTGATCTCATATATCTAACCTTGTCTCAACGTTTTTCTGAAAATCTTTGTCATTCATAAGACAATTATTAATTAGATATAAGTTTAAAAGATGAAGTTACAAGATACCCCAATATACTTATATCTTTCCCAAATACTACTTGAACTACCACCGTTCAAGTTATAATCAGTTTCAAAAGTTCATCACATAGATGAGACTACAAGACAAGATTTGAATAGATTCAATCTTTAAAATATTATTAAAGGAAATGAAGTTATGACATACTTCATTAAGTTCTGATATATATATATATATATATATCCACATATACATCTTCCTTTATACATTTCCTGAAAACATCTGTCATGTTAAGTATGAACAGAGTTTGAAACATCCAATGAATTTTGGAAAGGAAAAGAATTTTTGGCATAAACCAGATATCTTGCTGATCAGGCAAAGATACCAATAAGTAACCTTTTCTACTAGTAGATGGATGAATCCCCACCGGTCATCACCCTGGCCTCATAAGGACCTTGTGCTGGACCGCCACCCCGGCCTCTTACGCGTGATGGACTGCCACCCAGCAACTTACACAATAATAGACCGTACCCCGGCCTGTCGCTTATGCCGACTCAATTAGATGGGCTTACTTCCCGAACATTGGGCAAGTAATCAATTCATTTACCAAAACTGCAACCTCGTTGCGAATATAAAATACACCACAGAGCCGGATTCCCCAGGTTTTGAGCGAGTATTTAAATCCCCTTAAAAAAGGAAGATCTAAAATATAAAAATGAGTTTTGGGATCCGCTCTAACTTTAAAAATCATTTTGAAGACTCGAAAACACTTTATAGAGTGTTTGGAGTAAAGCTGATTTAATGAAGTAAATCAGTCCCCAGAATATTTAGAAAATGACTGAATATTATTATTTAAATAATATTCCCATAAAGAATAATCTTTATCAAAATAATTGAAGTAGAAGTATTAAACTTATACTTGAAATGAGTATTAAATAACCAAAGATATACTTATATGAAAGTACTATCTTTAATTGAATAATCGAAAATAAGTTTGATTATTGACACCTTATTCTTTAATAAAATAAAGAGTATATCTCAGCAAATAATCGGAGTCATAGATCCTCAAATGAATATTCAAATAATATTCAATAAATAATAAATAAAAGGAGTCATACGCCTTCGAATAATATTCGAAATAATATTCAATAATAAAATAAAGTTAAAGTTATCGAATAAACCTTATTCGATTAATAGTTTGGAAAACTATAACCATATATATATATATATAAATATATATATATATATGTATATATCCATATCCATATATACAAAATCTACTCGGGATCCTCGACTCCCGGTTTTAGAAAATATTTTCACCTTTGGGGTCCCTATACTAAGGGTATATGCAACTACTTATTTCTAGCATAGGTATTATGCAACTATAAACATTGAAATCAACAGATAGATAACCAGATTACGAAACAGACATGCATATATACCATATCAGCTTGCTCCAATATATCGCAAAATTTGCTAATAACAATCATGCACTATCACAAGATAATGCATATACATATATTTACATCACAACAACAGTATAACGGGTAGAAAACTTGCCTGAGCGACTTGGGGTGATAAAAGGCTCGGAACGAGTCTGGTAACCTATAAACAACAAGTAAGTTGGAATTAAACCAAAATCACTTGTAAATCTATACTTTAACTAACTTAGACTCTAACGCTTGTTTTGCGCTCACTGATTCGCTTAAGTAACTCGGGTACCCTCGGCTCCACTATTTTTAATAATTTAACCTTTACGAGTTTTAAAGCGATTCCTTCGCGAGTGTCTTACCAACTGCCTAACACACTTACCATAAATGTTTCATACATTAATTAACCCTTTTTGGTCTTTAACCTATGTTTCAAAGTAAGGCGAGGGAAAAAGTTTCGTTCGCGAAACGCCGTTACTTGAAACGGTCGTTTCTCCTAAACCGTAAATCGGAATCGAACGAACTACATATCAAAACGAAGCTTGTAACATGAGCTATCTAAACATGGCAGTGGTCATAATCTAGCAGGGAGTTCTCCGGTCCAAATGTTATGAACAAAAGCAGTCTAAAGTAAATCGGGCATTACGACGGCTATGTTTACGCGATTACCAATATTTATACCACTCCAATTCTTTACCAATTCACTACAAACCACCCAACCATCATCAATACATCCAACACAACTTATATCAAGGCAAAGTCAGTCCATAATCTCAAGGTTTCCCAACTTATTCAACCACAACATGATCTACTAACCATAACTTAAGATTCATTAACCATTAACCAAGATTCATATCCAAAATCACCACAAATCCAACCAAAATATCTAACACACATGGATCTTGCTATACATACATGGATATTTCTATATATACCTTAATCCATTCATAAACTTATCAAAACTCAAAGTTCAAACTATAAGTTAAAGGTGAAAGTTGTTTATACCTCCTTGAAGCTTCCTAACACAACCCAAGAGCTTTGAATGCCTAAAAGAACCTTGATCCTTGCTTGTATAACCTTAATCTTTCATAAAAATTCAAGAAAACTAAAGTTATTTCTTGAAGGTTACTATTCACCATCTTCTTCCTTGATTTATTGGAAGAGATTGTGAAGGAATTAGGAGCTTAAACTTATAGCATATCCATATCTATGTACAAGGAAGCTTAGATAATTACCTTGTGATTTAACAATGCTTGGAACTTGATTTTTGAAATTCTTGCCCTTGAAAAAGATGAAAAGCCGAGAGCAAGATGATGAGAATGAAATGATTTTGTGTTTTTTGATTTGTTTGGCTTAGCTTGGTTGTTTTTTTGTTTTGTTTTTGGTTAATTACCTTAATAACCTTATATTTGTGTGGTTATAAACCAACCACACCTCCTCTTTCCCTATGTCATGCTTACATCACATTACTATGTCATCCTCCCTTCCTTGTCCTCTTCTCATTGGTTGGGTGACATCACTTCCTCTAATCCCTTTGCTTAACTTCCTAATTGTTTGCCTAATGACCGCTGATCTGTTATACGGTTCGCGTAACTTTCGTTTTCGTTTATCGTTTGAAGGATCATACCCGGGATCTTATTACTTAGGTTCCCTTAACCTTTCTCAATACATTATATTCCTTTTTATTATCCTCTCTTATAATCCTTTAATTTAAATCCTTTTTATCCTGTTACCTTTTTCTCAATTCTTTCCGTATCTAGTGGATTTCCGGGAAAAATCAAAGTGTTCGGAATTGGATTTTGACGATCTTTACATACACTTATATCCCATATAAAGTACTAATAAAATCTCAGAATATCAATATCAGAACCCCTACATAGTGTGGCATGAAAAGTTTTCTCATTCAGCAAAAACACTATTCATAAGGGTTTCAAAATTTCCCAAAAATTGGGGTTATTACATGTGCGAAAAACCGCTTCTTTTTTCCGGTTCCGAAATAACTTGGGTGAAATAGGGGTCTACCGGGAAACCATGGATTTTTGAGTTTTCGCCATTGGTTACTGGTTGAGCCGCTGGAATGGAATGAGATAAGAATCTCTGGAGATCTTTCCTCTCCACTTACTCGTAACAGGCTTTCCCTCTGCCAGAAGAATTATGTGAAATAAGTAAATTTATCCAGTTGAAGCATCTTTCTTTCGAACAAAGTATTCCTTCCAGACAGAAAGAGAGTCCTTCTTGTACGAGTAGTGAAGAAGTCTAGAGAACTTTTATTGGTTTTTGACCAACGGAAAGCATGGGAGAAGGATGTACAAACGTTGGGTTTTCCAACGAACCTAAGCACCATTTTTCTTTATCACTCGGAAGAGCTCTTTTTTAATAAAAAATACGGCGTCTCTTCTCTTATGCAATTTATGACTCCGGCAGTAAGTTAGCCGGAATAAGAGGTTTCGGCGTATCGGGGCTGCTAGGCTACTTTCTTTATTCTCTTATGAGATTGAAAGTTTTTCGGTAATTAATTCGTCTGCACACCGGTTATTCCACATCACCAGTCAAGGAAGAAGGGAAGGCTTATTCAATAGCTGCCGGTTACGTCGTTCTTTCAAAAGTATATTCCGAATTCCTATTCCTACTCCGCCTCCTTCTCTTTGCACTCACTCCCGTCAAGGGAGAGGAAGATGAATATGAATAGTTAACCACTAGCTCCAGTCCCAGTACCCCATCTCTCATTGCCGGCATTCCTCCATCAAACCTTCTTGCAAAGATAAAGAAAGCACCGGATGAAATAGCAATTGTCCTTTCCTCCCCCCTTAGACCTATCCGAAAGAGGAAAGAAAAAAGATCCCCTCACGAGATGGGATGGCATGACCCTCTTTGGACGGTTCCTCCTTTACTTTAAGGATAGTACCTAGCAAGGCATATTAAAGGCACCAGCTCTTTCCCACAAACTGAGACTCTTCTTCTATGTCACTTCCGGTTCTCAAGCAGCAGATTCTGGGCATTCATCTGTAGTTGTTCCTATTTGTAGCTAATGCGCCGGTGTTCGTGCAGCCGGAGAAAGGTAACGGCGTCCCGTTTTAGTAACAGGCTTTACGAAATAGTAAGTATAAAGTAAATTGCCCAATGTTTCCAAATTAGTCCAACTTCGTACCTTTCCAGCATAAACCATATATCTCAGAGAGGTCGTATTTCTTTGGGTTGGTAGTAATGGAATGCTTTCATTATCTAAAATGAAGAACATTTCCCACCAAAAGATCAGTCCAATAATACCACTCACTGGTAAATAGCGCAATACTTCTTCGTGAATCTCCGCTATTTGAATATGGAACATCATAACAACGAATAGGAATGAAACGGCTATAGCTCCTATATAAACTACTGGGAAGATCATAGCGAAAAAGTCGAGACCTAACAAAAGAAGTAAACCTGAAGTGTTGTGAAAACTGGGATGGAAAATGAAACGGAATGTACCGGATTTTTAGCACGTACAACCATCAAAGCAGAGACGAAAGCAAGGCTCGATAAAACTGAAAGTATCATAGTACATCGTCCTTCCCTGAAATGGAACTTTCATGCTGGAGCATGAAAGTCGATCTATTACGACCAGCGCGGTTGTTCATATTTCATTTGATTCTTCCAGGCCAAGTCCTTCAAGCACTCACTCAGTTACTTACAAATGCTCAACAAAGACCCCCACCCAAAAACCGAAGCTTCTTTGGCAAACAAGTAGACCTTTCTCTGAGCCGGGGTAGCAAAGCTCTTCGTATCATTGGCAGGTCTCATAGGCTATCCGTTTATCTTTCAGAAGAGCGCCTATATTTGAGCTAAGTACATTATACTTGTACTTATACACTCTGAAGGCGCCTCGTCTAAGAAAGAGATGTCATCTCTTAGAATTTGATGAAATTGTTTCAGGTTGGTAAGACCATGATCGGGATTCTCTAAGCCGTAGTCTAAGAAAACTTCTTTTCTGAAATTGAAGGAATCATAGGGTTTTTCTAGGTTCAGGGGCGAATCGCTAAAGGTCGAATCAACGGCATTTTAAAATCAGACTGAACCCGCCCATCTCATCTGGAAGAAAGAGTTGATACTGGGTCAACTATGGCAGTGACTGAGGGGGACTTGTTCTGTGATAAACAAATGACTCCAAACAAGAACCTCAGGGCGGTCAATCCTAAGATAAGAAAAAGGGGAGAACCTGAGAAGAGCAGTAAGAGTAAGCGTTCAGGTGCTCGTGCTATGACCTTAATTAAAGTTAAAGTAAAGGTGGAAGATCCTTTCCTAGTTCTAACCACCCTGAATGAAGAGTGGGCGAACAAAATGCAGAACATATCAGAAATGTTTAATTATAAGAAAGAGGGGGGAGGGGGAACAAGCTCTTCGAAACGGATACCTATCTCTTTGAATCAAACCTTTACAGGATGCTCGCTTCCATTTAGTGCCATGTTTTGTTACCTGACCACTGTGTAGGATTTTATCTATCATGGAAGTATGGTAAAACAATTTTATGATATAAAATCCAAATAATATGCATACAGATCATGAATTAAAATAAGGGATCGATTCTAACCTTTAAAAGCGATCCAAAAACCACGAGCGGAGATCCTTAGCAGCTGCTCCTCAAGTGTGAAGCACTCCACCGGTATCCACCAAGAAAACGATGTAATGAAGGAGGAGGAGGTGGAGAGAATTAGGGTTTTGTAAATTTTTAGGATTGAGGCAAAAATAGGGTTTATAATAGTATATTTATAGGCAAAATTTTCAGCTAAAAATTTTCCCATAAAATATTATTATTATTAACCCTTAATTATTCTCACTAATAATTAAAACACCTTTTAATTATTAATCCTTTTTCTAAACACATTAGAAATAATTCTCTCTCTTGATTTAATTTCCAAAAATTAAATTCTTAATTAATAATATTAAGAACTTTTCTTAATTAATTTATAATCAATTAAATCTCATTTAATCAATTATTAAATTTGCCAATTAATTATTTATTTTATAAATAAATAATTATCAACCATTATTAATTAATTCCTCCACCATTAAATCATTCTCTTTTATGGTGTGACCCTGTAGGTTCAATATTAAGCAAGTAGTAGAAATAAATAATAATAAAATTATTTTATCATTATTTATATAAATTCTCTAATTCATTAAATATGATTAATTAATCAATCATATTTATTCTACATCATGAGGGATACTTCTCAGCATATCGCGACTACCCGGATAATACGAATTCACTGCTTAGAATACCAAGAACCTATTCAGTGAATAGTTACCATAAAATTAATTCTTTCTACCCTGCAATGTCACGATTAAATACAAGGCATGGAACTTGTGTCAAACCTATCTAAAATAATGATTTGCTTTCCCATTTACTATGCTTAGTTCTATGTAAATTAGAAACTCCTTTCTAATTTCATTCACTCCGGCTAGAGATTCTTGAACTAGCATAAGTGGATCAGCATTGAACATTCTCTTCCTTCACTGGAAGGGGTAGATCCTTTATTGATCATACACTATCTTCGTGTACAATCCTATACCCAGTAGGGCCCTTATAATTGTCCCTAGAGACTACGAACTAAACCAAAGCATAGTTCAGTGTACACAAGATGACTATGATGACCTCAAGTCTAAGGATACTTGTACAACTATCACTATGTGAACAACTGCTGACACGTGAGTGAACTCCATCAGTTATTCAGCTGTGCGAGTCATGTTCAGTGAACTTATTCTATAATAAGCACCTACATACTAGCTATAGTGTCACCACACAATTGTCTATGAGAACAGACATCCTTCATAATGAAGCAAGCATAGTATGTACCGATCTTTGCGGATTACTAGTTACCAGTTAGTAATCCTACGACCAGGAACTATTTAAGTTTAGAGTTATCATCTTTTAGGTCTCACTATTATGATCTCATCATAATCCATAAAAAGCTTTACTCTAAACTATGGTATATCTTATTTAAACACTTAAATAGATAAAGCCCGCAATAAAAACAAAACAAGTCTTTTATTAATATCAATGAAATCAAAACAAATTACATAAAAGTTATTCCTAAATCCTCATACATGATTGGACTTAGGACATATCCCTTTCACACTGTTCTTCTGACCTCAAAGGAAAAAAAGCATACTTGAAGGGCCCATAGAGAATAGCCCCTACGGACACCATCTATCAATCGTTCCATCTCTATTTTCCCCAAAAGGAAGAATCTTTATTTTTCATTTTCTATAGATCGGCATTTTATACTATACTACGGTAAGATAAAAAGCTGGCCGAAGACCCTTTTCTTGTAGGAGCTGCATGAATGACTGGAAAGCGGTAAGGTAAAGAAGACCTTTGCCACCTAAGAGCCCATGATTAGATTATTTTATTTAGAGTAGGATTCCCGATTCAAATCCGAAAAAGATGCGACTTCCCATCCTGGGCTTTATCCGCTCGCTGAGCACAACAGAATATATAGGAATGCATTTATTTCATTGAAAATTGGAATTCAAGATAGCGTTGCTGCAACGGGAGGCCTTTTACTAAAACGAGAAAAGAAAGACCAAGGGGCGTAAAGCCAAGCCTCGACTAAGACCTCGGGATGAGATATTCTGAGGTTTAGTGAGGGGATATTCTTTTGCCAGGAGATATGTACAAGCAGTTGATCTACCTGACTCCGCGATCCCTGAGGGGAGGTTGAGCAAAGCCTAATAATCTGAACCCTTTTACAAAAGTGGAAGGATCAATCAGTGAATTAGAGAGTGGAGTATGAAAGTGATGTCTTAAGAAGCCTTTTGTCTAGCTCTACACACCAGAAAGAGGTGGTTGCTTTATTAAATAAATAAAATCTTTAGTTATCAGTTAAGATCTAATAAGATAAGGGGAATTGCTTTAACCAGTCCCGCAAGTCAGGAAGACTCTGGCTTAGCCCATTCACTCCTAAACTATAGAAAGTTGGACATTCGATCACAGAATCCATTGACAGCTGCCCAATACGTGTTTATCAACCACCCGTGCACGCGGGGGCTCTCCATTTAGGTAGCTTCCCGGATCTCCCGAAATAAGCACAAGTGGTTCCGCCGAACAAAGTTGTAGTTGGTTCGTTTTCGTATGATGATTGCTCGCGAACCTACCCTCACGGCTCGTTCCTTTGGAACATTTGTGTCTTTACCAACTCGGTCCACATGGTGAACGCTCACGACTAAGCGAGACTCAGATGTTGTCTAATTCGCTGTCTCGCAGTAAATTTTTATTTTTACGATATTAAAGTGCCATGGCCACAACTATTATATAAGGCAAGGCATGGAAGAAAGCTCCCCCCGCCTATCGGTGAGAGCTGGGCTTGACTTGGTTAGTAGTGCCCGCGTATTCTGTCTTGCCGCCGATCCATGAATTCTTCAGAGCGGGCCGTCAGGCCGGGCGTACGAGGACCGTCGAAGAGGTGCCTCAACGCGCCGCAACCACTACTTTGACTCCTTTTATGTAATTATGAACTCCACGGAACCTTTTCGATTCCAACACAACTTATCCTTTTATAGCTGACGTAACAAACTATGCATGCCCCCCAGCGAAGCCAATAGAAATCCGATCCGAATAAAAAAAGTAAAAGGAAGTTTCATTATGGTAGTATACCAGCCAACTGTTCTGGAACTTCCAGTTCCAATCGGAGCATATAGATCCGTAAATAGATTTGTATGTATAGCCACTTCAGTCGTGTTCGTCGTTTCTCGAAAGTATCTTTTTTTTGGGAACATGGTCAACCATAAATTCTTATGCTCTCGATTCTTCATCCACCGATGCAGAAAATGCTCCAGTTTTCCATTCTCATATGAGGCCAGAAAGTTTATTGGCAACACGTCGGCACGAAGTGATTCATCATGCTCAAACCTGAGCCGATCGTTCGTTAGGGACGGTGTATAGATCATCAAATTCCCACAAATGGAATGAGAAGTGGGTCCATGTAAATGATTGAGACCTCGCAAATAACAACGCTCCTTTCCCATATGGAGTTCGAAACCCAAAGGCAATCTTTGAGTGAACTATATCTTCTTTGTGTTAGTTGACCTAAGCCGCACCCTTACTGCTAGGGTGGGGCTCGGCCTCCGAACCGTATGTGGGACGAGTTTCTGCCTCATACAGCTTGGGCCAAAGACCGGGGGAAGTTTAGGAGAGATGGGGAGACCCAGCAGCTGCCAGTCGGGGCGGACACCAGACCGCCCACTTTCTTTCGCCCTAAATGGAATGGCTCTCTTAGTTACGCTGCGCTCCACCCCGAGTCCCCATGTCCGCTTTTCTCCACCCGCAACCCAGAAAGTTGGCAAAGCCAACATTAGGGTCGTCCCTTTCATTCTATGCTGACCCCGGCCCAGGCTGGATTTTTGGGAAGCCCGTTCCCACCGCGCTCACGGCCCGGCTGGCTTGCCAGCGGTAGTGGGAATTATCCCGTTCCCTGGTCAAAAACTTGGTTGGATGCGGGATCTACTCCACGTGGAGCGGTACGGACGTAGATGATATCATCATGACCTCTCTTTTCATACCGCTAGGGATGCTTAATGCCATTTCGCCAACTGGCGTTACCTGCGCTTTCGTGTCTCTCAGTCTGGTCAGCACTGGGTGTTTCCGAGCAGCGAAGCTTACACCCATTCGCATTAGTTAATCCAAAGTTCCTTACCCTTATACACGAATTATTGAATAAGACATCTTCCTATCAAGGTTAAGGAGTCAACTGAGTATCTCAGCGGCGGGATTGAATACCCGGATCGAATCAGAGTTCACGCCGCCCGCCCTGAACAAATAGGAGGTGTGGACCACAGGTCGCACATACGCCGCCGGGTCGCACGACAGAAGAACACCCAACATACAGATGCACACTCCTTCATGTGAAATATTCATCTTCATTGGAGCTTTTTTGTAGTAGTCATGACCAACAGCCATCAGCTACCGACTCGTTGGTAAGGTGAGAGCTTCCAGCCCGATTTCTGGTTGCGCACCCCCACACAAGCACTGCCCGATGAGGGGGGGACGGGGAAAACTACAGGCCCAAACCTTCGACCCTTCCTTCTAAATGGGGGTGCCCGGGGCACCTCATCTTGTCATTTCGTCGTTGCTTATTCCCGTTAGGCCGAAGTGTTTGGCGTTTCCTTCTCCACGCGCGCTCACGCTTCGCTGACCTATCACGTGGTAAAGAGAAGAAAGTACGAAAGAATAGTAAACGGAGCACACCGCAGAAACATTCTAAATAGGAGAAGTCCCCTTTGGATTTGAGAAGAAGGAAATGAAAAACGGGAATGAAATGAAATAAGGCGTTTCTAGCTCTAGTTTCGGACGAGCTTCTCCCAATTATGTCTGGTAATAGAATAGGGCGGCTTGCTCTGACCAAGACTCCACTTTTTGCTCCGTCCGTGGAGCGTATGAATTTCTTGGAATGTAGATAGACCAAAAGAGGGAATGAAGGGATAGGAATAGGAATTATAGTACCATTGGAAGAAGGGGCACCTGTGGGAACATCTCTAGTGATGAACCATTTCAATAGTACGGGTGCTGCCATGCCACGAGGCACGACCGTGGAAGTAATAAAAAAGAAAAAGTTATGCAGTTGGACCATCTGTTCTATCCGTTCGAGTTTTGCTTCTCTAGAGAAGATGAGAAGCTAAAAATTAATGTGTTCGCAACACATACCGAAAGGGTACTAATTAAGCCGACCATTAATGACTAACACCAGGAGTGGTTTGATCAAATAAGGGATCAGACCACTCTTCTAAACAGAAAACAAAAGCAAATTCTCATCGTTCGGAGCCCAGCTCCATCTACTTCTTCGTAAGTTAGGTACTTTTTTCGGCTTGCATAGGGGGTTTCCACTGAAGTAAGCGACTGCGAATGGACTGACACTGCCTGGTCTGGAGAGCGCACTTACTTAACTTGTGCTTGACCGGAGAGTAAAAGTAAAGTGAAATAAGCCCACATACCCACTCTTATTTCCCCCTATTGCTAGGGGCCTCGCCTAGGCTAACTAAAGAGCAAAAATTTATAAATTGCCCGGATCCTCTGGGGCACAGATTCTTACCTTACCTGTCATCAAGTCTTCCCGTATGTTATTACGAATGTCCCCCCGTATCTCATATCCTAGTCCCCTTTCTTTATTTTTAAGTTTTGTGAGTAGGGAGGCATAGTAGCAGTGCATTTCTTTTAAGCCTTTGTTGTCCACTCCCGGCGCATATTTATCGATCACTCCTTTTACAAGTTCTGGAAGATTTTCTATTTTGCATTCCATTACTTCGATTAGGCCTATGCCTACCATTGCCTCTTTATAAAGGCTTTCGACAAGATGGCAGAACTCGGCCTTTTTGACTCTTATTTTCAGGTAAAGCGGGTCCTGTACTCCACTGTCGCTAGTGGAGCACTCCGCTGCTGGTGCAGGGGTATGGTTAGGGCCATCCATTTCCTCATAAATAGTAGGGAAGGGTAACTCCATAAGATCATAAATAGTAGGGGTTGGTAACTCCATAAGACGTACAAGCCACGACGGCTCCTGAGAATCCTGGGGCTCGTGGTCTCTCGCAGTTATGAGAAAAGCGGGGTCTGAAGGGCCCGGATTACCACTAGGGGGATTACTCCCCGTACCATGTAAAAAGGGGATAAGGGCCTTGCCCAGTTCATCACTCCCCATCATAAAAAGGAGATGAAGATCGTTTGTATGAAGGAAAGCGGATCTCCAAAGAACCACAACTATAATCAACACAATTGCTCGAACTAGAAAACCCGAGGTCAGATAACTACTGGGGAGCGGTATTATAATTCTTCCTGGCAGTCCCGCCATAGCACAATTTATATTTAGCCGGGACCGGGAAAATAAATATAGTATCTTCCCAATCCCAACACGTAGTATTCGATCACAGAATCCATTGACAGCTGCATAATGACTAGAATTTGTTTTTCAATTGGAAGTGGTGCATATTGTGAATCAGACCAGAATTTAAGGAGTTTTTCACGATCGTTGATACTAAGCAAAAAATCATGAGATTTTAAAATCCAGATTTTATTCTACGGATATGAAAGAGAAGCATTTTGCAAGGCATTTATCCTTACCCTTTCTGCATTTCCTAATCGAGTAAATCAGATTGAATTGCTTTCTTCTCTTACGATATTTCGAGTTGGATGAACAGAGCGCTTCCAAAGGCTGAATAAGACATTAGATTCTCATTCATCAATAACTCTTCTTCCGGACCGGACCCTTCCATGTGAGAAGCCGGAAGTCGAGCCTTTCTCCTTAGTGAACTACAAGTGATATAAGGACTTTCAAGCACCAGTACTTCTAGTCTATGTATTCCCTGCTTTGGCTACAATGACTTCCTTCTTGCCCGGGAACAGCGGGACCTACCCTCTATCGATTTAACCGAAATGCACTACCTAAAGGGAAAGTAAAGGGCAAAAGAATTGGGCAGACTTACTTGTAGCTTAATAAAGGGCGGATGGAAGGATAGCTGGGAATTCCACAAGTAAGGAAACAATCTTTCTCAGTATTCTAATGAACTGAACGATTCAGCCGTGTCGTGGGAAGAACAAAGTCACTGCTGGACCAATGCTAGTAGATGCAAAATAAAAAAGGCAATGATAGTTGTCTCAGTAGCAGATGAAAGTATGGAAGCTGGATCAGGATAAATCAAATCAGAATTGGGACAAACATCTCCAACCGAATTGGAAATTGAATAAAGATCAAAGTTTCTCTCACAGCAACAGTCCATCTCGCGTCAGCAACGCACCTTGCGTCGGGAAAATCTTTCGTGTTACGAAAAACTCAATAAAAAAGCCTGACTCATATTGCGAAACAAAGCAAAAGAAAAAAGGTGTTAACTACTTCTCCGAAAAGTCGTTAGTTTCTAGGACTTCGCCCCTATTTGTCTTTTTCAAGATCAAGAAAGGGCTTCTTTTCCTGGTGTCCGATGGCAACACAATTTGGATAAAAACCGTTTCTCTGCCGGCGCTAGGGCGTCTTACGGCTCTAAAAGTCTCACTTTTTTATATATGTTGCCCTATAGGCGGTCTCCCTAATGCTAGAAATAATACAACAGCGGGCCCCTGGAGAGATTTTTAGTTGGCTTTATGACTGGAGAAATCCAGGGCTACCGCCCGAATTCACCGTGGATCAAGGCTGGCGGCGGATTCTAACTTGGGTTAAAAAGTCGCTAGCTTTCTTAGGTGACTCGCCAACTCTAGGTAGTAAAATGAAAGGTGCCTGGGCATGGGTCTCGGGTTTCTTTCGAGAAATTGAATCGGAGTAGGTCGTAACAAAGTTAGCCATAGGGGAACCTATGGCTGGATTAAATCCTTAGCTTAGGGAAAATGGGAACCCCTTTTGTTGTTTTCACTTCTTTTTCCCATGTCTCATTCTTATCAAGTGCACTCATCTCCTAACGCAGGCAATGCAACAAGTAAGCTCTTAGCACTTCTTTTGCAAAGGCTACCCCCTTGAGGGGAGAAGATATTCTTGCGGCTTACGCAAAAAGAGTAGTCATCCCAGTAGCCAATAGAGGGTCTCTTTATATTCGGGTGAAATTTAAAAAAGGGCTTTTGACTAGGCGGGTTGGAGATACTAATCAAACTAAGGGATATTTCCTAGCCTGGGCTGGCTCGATAGGGAACGAGAAGTAGCACTTCCCCTCTTCCGCCCACGAGGTTGGTTCTTCGCCTCCGCCTGCGAATGGTGAATTTATAGCTGCTTGCCCCCGCCTAACGGAAAAAGAAGTGGATGTTAACCTCTCACTAACATGTGTATACGTGGGTAATATTTAGCTATGAATCCTGTCTTTTTTCTCGAAGACAGAAGACTCAATAATCGTCAGCCTCTCCTCCGATTCGACAGATCGAAGAAGCATACCACGTGCATGGGAATCAAAGACAGTGTCCTTTCTATTTTCTGCTCTAGCCCTTATCTTACATGCCCGCGAGACGGGACATCTATCTATATATCTAGGGGATCTCTCTATAAATAGAAAAGTTTTTTATGGCATGATATGATCGCCTAGCCGTAGCTGCATATCAGCTGCGCTCAATTTGCGATGCGGGATTTCTGTTGGATCAGATCTTTTGCTTTGACGGAAGCTTTTGGACCTAGCGAAAAGGACTCTAACTTCGCGCAAGCAAGCGCGAGAAAAGCAAGCAAAGTAGAAGCTTTGCCAGAACCAAGAAGAGGAGGCGGAGCTATCGTAGAAGCGGTAGCTTCCCCCGACCGACTAAAATAGAATAGTCATGACCTACTTTGATAAAAAAAGGTGAAGGGTTTGGTAACAAGCAAACGGCTTTCTATCATAGTTGCAAGGATTCTAAACCTTAACTAACTACTTAAGTACAGTACCAAAGGCTGCTGTTTCATAAGGGGGTTGTTCATTACAAGCTATCAGCATTGTCTTAGATTGAACGACAGTAAGATAAGTCGACATTCAATCTCTAAGGCGGGTTTCCGTTGAGAACGGAATAGTGTTCGTGCCCAAAGGTGAACAAAGCCCTAGCTTCTAGAGTTCACTGCTTTTTATAGGCCGGAGGAGGGCTTATACTGCTCGCCTTTGTTTGATATGTTTCCATTCAGTACCAATACAAACTAAAACTCCATCAAAGTAGAAGGGCCACTATAGAAGCTAGAAGTAGCCTCTTTGATCGGTAGTCGGCCTAACCCAAAGTGTCACGACAACATAAAATTAGCCTTATGAATGAAATCTTAAGTAGGGGGCTTAGCCCGCCCGCCTACCAATCAAAGAGGCTGAGAGTAAGCGTAAGCTCTCCCGTAAGCTCTTCGAGCTTCCCTTCATTCACTTTGCAAGAGCCACACAACACATAGCTGGAAGTCAGAGGGACCATACTACATGTCTAACCCTTCGCTCCGAGGGACCGTAGATCGGAAAATGCCTTCTAAACCACCACATTCATCCAAAAGAGAAGGGAAGGGGCCTATGTATTTGCATGACCCCTGCAGATTGAAGCCTATCTACACCCGTAGCCAATCCCCTAGGTCTTGCCACCACGCCGCAGAATGAGAGCTCGTGTGAAACCTTTTATTTCTGGCATAACCGCGGTAAAACGTAAAAAAAGATTATGGCCGCCTAACATGGGGGTTGTAGGTATGATAAACTCGGCCAAAATATGACACCCGAAGGACCTGGCACGCACAATCTTATCCGAATCCGAGTTTACCCCTTGCATGCACTTCGGACAGCCGTCCGTAGCATCATAAGGAGGACCCCCCTTTCGAGGTACAAAAAGAGTAGGATACATAGGAGGTTGGTCTTTCTCAACGTGGTGTATAGCACGAAAAGCCTTTCGATACAAGATAGGGCCGTTCACATGAAAGAAACAAGTGAATCCTTTCTTCTCTTTATCTTTCTCGAAGGGGAAAGATAAAGAGGGTCTTATGGAGGGGAAGGGCTTGGGCCTACCTATCCCGATAGAACCCCATAAAGGAACGAGAGTTGTTGAGAGGTTCCATATTACCGAGCCGAAGGGAAGCACTTTTGTACGTCATCGTAGTATGTCACGTCGTCTCGTCCCCGCTGCATCGAAGAGTACCTATGCACTATGTTCCGGTTCACTGATAAGAAAGATAGAGTCGGGGTGGGGGTCTACGATGTGATACTAAAGTATGACCGGGGAAGATACCTGCTAACTATGGGTAGGAAGCAGGAACCTTTATGTAACAAATTTCGGGGGGTTATAGATCTTTTATACTACCATCAATCGACAGAGCGGAACGACCAGAAAAAGAAGTGAAGTTAGAAAGCCGTATGATAGGTGGTAACTATCTTGTACGGTTCGGGGGGTAATCGGCGTACTCCGGGAGGGGGGAATCTTTGGCTCTATCGAACATACAGGGAATTGGAGGTAGCATTCCACCGATATCAAGTCATGGACTGGTTTCCTCAGCCCTTTTTCTATGTGTTGGTGTTCTATATGACCGACATAAGACTCGACTTGTTAGATATTATGGAGGTTCAGTGAGCACCATGCCGAATCTCCCTACCATTTTCTTCTCTTCCACTTTGGCCAATATGAGTTCACCTGGTACTAGCAGCTTTATCGGGGAATTTCTCATCTTAGTAGGAGCTTTCCAAAGAAATAGCTTAGTAGCCACATTAGCAGCGCTTGGGAAGATTTTAGGCGCGGCGTATTTCCTTTGGCTATATAATCGTGCGGTTTCTGGGAATTTAAAACCTGATTTCCTCCATAAATTCTCTGATCCAAATGGCAGAGAAGTTTCCGTATTTATACCTTTTCTTGTTGGAGGGGCGACCGTCCGTTAAACTACCAAAGAAAAAAGGGTAAACCAATGCAATCATGACATTGTAGGTGCTTGCAATGGGACGGATGCGACTTCCCTCAGTTGGTTTGGATGGCATAGCCCGTTGCAGAAGTCCCCCTTTTTATTCATTTCTTTAGTCTTTAGGGAGCCAAAGATTTACTTTACTAAACTAATAAAATAAGGCTCGCGCAGGGGCGCTCACATTTTTGGCGGGGCCGTATCTTGCTGGGTGAGACTGAGAGAAAGAAATGACGGGGGGGCAACCATGCATGGTACTTCTCGACCGTGTCTCCGAGGGACAGTTGAATGAGCGACTCATGAATGCTGCTGGGTTGGACGAGCCAATAACTTGAACGCGTTCGGTCTTTTTTTGAGCAAGAATCACGGCGTTACCCTATCTTCACCATGATACGGACTCTAAGTTCTTATGGCAGAGCACGAGGAGATTGATCATCAATATGATTGATGATGGAAATGGAAACCAGAAGCGCGGCTGGGGTCTTCGTGGTCCACAAGATAATAAAACAATCAGTAAAAGTAACGTAAGCATGAGACTTTTTGGTAGTACCGGTGAACCAGATGGCCGTGGTGGTGGAATCTGGGGTGGAGGACTTGTAGTATCTCTCTAGATCTGGCAAAAACGAAAGACCCTCTAACATAATTCGAATGGAGGCTGACCGCCGAGCCCACTCTGGCCTCGCGGGGTGAGCCCTTGTGGTTGCGAGCTGGAGCTGCCATAGCTTATGGCTAGAGCAATGGGGGGCCCCGACAAAGAGAAAAGCAAGGATAACGAGCGCTCTGCCCGCCAAGCGGGCGGCAGGAGCAACGGGCAAGTGCTTGGTTGGCCAACAGCCTAGTGAACCGGGCGGGGCACTCGACAAAAGGGGGCACACTGAGCAAGTACGAGAAATTGGCCCCGCTCCTCTTTCTTAAAACCAAGGACCTATGGAAGTCGGGGCTCGTCCCCGATCAATATTGGATCCAACAATAGGGGGCCGTAGCACTGACCTCTTTTTTTCAATACAATAGGGGAAAAGATCGTACAGTTCCTTACCGAGACAAACTCTCAACGGATCTTCTGTGCGCTGGGCATACCTCTTTCCGTGCGTCTTTCTCGTGGCGGGAACATAACAACAGGGAAAGGCCCGACCGACTGGCCCAGGGCTCGAGGATGAGCTTTATTTCTTTCAGATAGAATGGGGGGTGAATCAAAAGGCTTCCGTTTTTGGTTTGGGGGCTTTCGGGCCCCTCTCGATCTTTTTCGTAGTTGAGAAGGGGGAAGGAGTCTAAATCAATAGACATTAATGAACCATCATTGATGGACGTTGCACATGACAGGATCAATTCGACTCAAGGTCCAGCGCTAATAGAAATAACTTACTCTCCTAGTAGCGAAGGAAAGGGGGCAGGGGCCCTGTCGTAGTAATCGTAGGCAGGTCTCATGAGATTTATGGCGGCCGTCGGAATCAAACGAAGGTCGAAGGACCATTCGATTCATTAAGGGGCATAGATCTAGGCCTATTTATTTGTTTGGTCAATCACCAAAGGCGGGGGGGACCACTGTGGACGAGACCCCCGGCCTCGATTCTTTTGCATAGTCCGGGGGCCGGCCGCGGTGGAGCAGCGGGGCATAGCGGCGCCCTCGCCTGGCACCATTCCCGGACCTAGCAGCAGACGGGCGGGGCATGCCTGAATTCAGACCGGACCAGACTCTTCTTTGTTTGAGCTGCTCCCGCGCACGCAGACCGGAAGATCTCACTTGTCCAGTCCAGGACAAGTACGTAGAGATCTTCGTGGGACCGCGGAGGGAGTCTCCATCGATCTTTTCTAGGATTCCTTATCACGCCACACATGGAGATCTTTCCATTAATAGATAAGGGGGTTCCCCCTTGAAAAGACTTATAAAGGTTACTACCTACTTATACGGAAGAGGTGTACTTTGTGCCGCCCGGAGGTCATATAGATAAGAACGAAAGCCTTACCCACAGTACCACTACTGGCCCTTCAAAAAGGCTTTCAAGTAGCGCCCTTAGAATCTAAGCCCTTTTTAGGTCGTGTAATAGGGAGGTGTAAGGCATTTGGTACTTCGGTAGGGCGAGCAACCCTTAAACCCAAAAAGGGTTTAGAACCCCTCCCCTATTTCTGCATTTTATTTTATATTTGTCCTGCTTCAAACAAAATTATAAAAAAGGGTCGGTCAATAGCATAGCTCTTTCTTTCCCCGGTCTCCTAAATGCCTTCGCTTTCCTAATCCGGTAGGGCCGGGTGGCTTTGTTTGCCCCAGCTTGGCGAATCACATCCCCGTGCAACGACATTGTTTGTGCACCCCTTACCGTTCTCGCTTAGTGTTTGCAACGGCCGGGAAGGCAGTCATAGAAGCGAAGCCTATCGCCACGCCGACCATCAAATACGAGATTTGGCCCCTTCTCAAAGATTTGATGGAATGGCCCAGCCCGTCTAAGAGCGCTTATGTCATAGGGGCATGGCTGGAAACAGGCCTTATGGTTTTGATATCCTATCCGGTAGGAATAATAAGAATGGAAAGTCCAGGTTGGTTGGTGAGCCTAGTGATAGGAGACTATCTAGCTTGGTTCGGAGAGCACTTCTTGGGTGAAAGATTTTTTTATTGCTAAATGTTACGGCCTAAATGCTGAACTATTGACCCTACTTGTTCGGATGGGTGTTCACCCCAAAGTGTTCCCGGACCGCATGCATACATCCGTAAGTAACTTAGTGCAACATGGCAAATTTAATTGATAGGAATCATCAAAGAAAAGAAAGCGGCTGGAATCAGCAGTTAGTTGAATTCCCGGTGCAAGAGCTCTCGTATCCGGTAAACTAGTAAGCGGTATGGGAGTATGAGAATAAATAAGCTCTTGGTGCAATAGAAGGCTTTCGCACCTCAACGCATCCACTCTGAAATTCTCCAGTGCTCTCTTTGCAATTGAATGCGCTGTAAAAGAATTTTGCTCTTGGACAGATGATCTGATATGAATTTTCAAATAAATGCCACTAATGACCTAGAAGAAGAAGGAAAGGGTCTATGTAATTGACCGAGACTGGCGAGAGAAGACTCCTGGCTCTTAAAAAGGGAGGATTCCTGGGTTTCACTGAATAATATCGTAAGTAAGAGAGAACGTTACATCATAGTAGCACGACCAAATGGAGGCGGAAAGCCCTTGTATAGGTTGGGTGCTAGCGCTTATACTAATATAATATTAATGCTTTTCCCTTATTAGTAAAGTTGCTCGAGGCCGGAAAATTTGAATACAATCTATAAGGTCTGATCGAATGGTAAAAGAATCTATGGGTTC